>NC_053447.1:3821295-3856207 GCF_007990345.1 Gossypium hirsutum | reverse complement strand
GGCAAGCTTTTGCCATCACATATCCCCAGTTAAATTAATGCCCCTCCTGAAAAGGCCTTTTTTACTAATAAGGTCCCTCCCAGTTTGGCATCCACTTTCCTCTGAAGTCCTTTTGTATGGGAAGGATCTTCTTCAGTACCAATCCTTCATGGAAGTTTCTAGGACGAACTTTCTTATTGTAAGCTCGCATCATTCGTTTCTGGTACATTTGACCATGACGGATAGCTCTTAACCTCCTTCTTCAATCAAGTTCAGCTGATCATAGGGCTTGGACCCATTCTGCTTCGTCTAACTTTAGTTCTGAAAAAACTCGAGAGAGGGAATTTCAACCTCAATTGGTAGCACTGCCTCCATTCCATAAACCAAAGAGAATGGTGTTGCCCGGTAGAAAGTCCTGACGGATGTTCGATAAGCATAGAGGGCGAATGGCAATTTATCCAATCTCTCTTCCTTTTGTATTTTTCTGCTAGCATTCTTCGACGATATGGGATGAGTTGTGGTGCTTATCTTGAATTGATTACAACCTGCTATCTGCTATTATTCAATTATGCGTTGTCTGATATGATCCTTTCAGGCATTCCATACCGACATATGATTTCCTTCTTTAAAACTTCTGACGCTGTCTTTGACGTTGGCGTAAGAAGTAGCCTCTACCCACTTAGTAAAGTAGTCAATCACTACAAAATGAAACGATGTCCGTTTGAAGCCTTTGGCGATATCGGCCCAATGACGTCCATGCCCCACATGGAGAAAGGCCATGGGGAAGTCATGACGTGAAGAGGTGATGGAGGCACATGAATTTTGTCTCCGTAAATCTGGCATTTATGGCACTTCTTAGCATACTTGATGCAGTCTCCTTCCATGGTAGACCATATATCCAATCTCATGATCTGTCTGGCCATTGTGAAACGTTAGCTGTTCCACAATACATCATGGACTTTTCCAAATTGCTTGCTCCACAGCGTTACACTCTTAACAGCACCTGATCTTTTCCTTTTGTACAGGATTTCCCATCTAAGACGTAACCACTGCAGCCTCCTCAACATTCTTTGTCATTCTCAGTTGCTTGGTTTGGGTATTCACATTTTTCACGTATCGCAATATGTCCTATACCAAGGGTTGTCGTCCTTTTCTTCTTCCCGTCAATATTACAACAGTGGGCTGGAGCATCATAAATGCTCATTTGGATAGGCTTCACATCCTCTGGTCTATTTACTTTGATCATGGAAGCCAATGTAGCTAAAGCGTCGGCCATCTGATTCTCGTCTCGTGGAGATAACAAAAAGTGATGTCGTCAAACTCCTCAATCAATTCTAGGACTATCCTTCGGTAACTAATCAACTTAGGGTCTCTGTTTCCATTCGCCTTTGAGCTGATAAATTACCAATGCGAATCCCCATATACCTCAAGTACCTTGATTTGCGTTCCATAGCCGCGCGGATTCCCATGATACATGCTTCATATTCCGCCATGTTATTTGTGCAATCAAATCTAGTTTACTGGTGAAAGGATAATGATCACCGTTTGGAGATACCAAGACTGCCCCAATCCCGTTGCCCATGGCATTTGAGGCTCCGTCAAAATTTAATTTCCAAGTATTGCCTTCTTGTGTGCCGTTCAGTAGTTGCCACATACATCAGATCCTCATTTGGGAAGTCAAAGTTCAAAGGCTCATAATCGTCCAGGGCTCTACTTGCTAGGAAATCTGCTATCGCGCTCCCTTTTACAGCCTTTTGATTCACATAGGTTATGTCGAATTCAGATAGTAGAATTTGCCATCGGGCCATCCTTCCGTTTAGAGCAGTTGACTCCATCATGTATTTCAGAGGGTCTAACTTTGAGATTAACCAAGTCGTATGGTACAACATGTATTGTCTCAATCTCCGAGTAGTCCAAACCAATGCGCAACATAATTTTTCAATTGGCGAATATCTCGTTTCGCATTCAGTAACTTCTTACTGAGATAATAGATCGCTCTTTCTTTTCGTCCTGACTCATCATGTTGGCCGAGCACGCACCCCATGGAATTCTCAATACTGCCAAGTATAGTATAGTGGTTTGTCAGGGCAAGGTGGCATCAGTACTGGGGCGTTGGACAAGTAATGTTTAACTCTTTCGAAAGTTTCCTGGCACTCCTCATCCCATACACCTGGATTGTGTTTCCTAAGAAGCGGAATATGGGGTCACATTTCTCAGTTAATTGTGAAATGAATCGAGCGATGTAATTAGTCTTCCTAGGAAACCCCGAACTTCTTTTTGAGTACTTGGCGGAGGTAATTCTTGTATGGCCTTAACTTTGTCTGGGTCAATTTCGATTCCCTTTTCGCTGACTAAGAATCCTAGCAGTTTTCCTGATCTAGCCCCGAAAGTACACTTGGCTGGGTTAAGTTTTAGCTGGAACTTCCTTAACCTCAGAAACAGTTTTCTCAGAACTTGCACGTGTTCCCTTTCTGTTCTGGATTTTGCGATCATGTCATCAACATAAACTTCTATCTCTTTATGCATCATATCATGGAATAATGCTACCATGGCTCTCTGATATGTTGCTCCCGCATTTTTCAATCCAAAAGGCATCACTTTATAACAAAACGTCCCCCACATCGTTATGAATGTGGTCTTTTCCTTGTCTTCAGAAAGCATCTTAATTTGGTTGTACCCGGAGAAACCATCCATGAAAGAGAACAGTGAGTATCCGGCCGTGTTGTCTACCAAGGTATCGATATGAGGCAGTGGGAAATTATCTTTTGGGCTGGCTTTGTTCAAGTCTCTGTAGTCCACACACATTCGCACCTTCCCATCTTTCTTAGGAACAGGGACTATATTGGCTACCCATTCTGAGTACTTGACCACCTGTAAGAAACCAGCATCGAATTGCTTCTTGACTTCTTCTTTATTTTTAGCAAGATATCAGGCCTCATCCTTCGAAGCTTTTGTTGGACTGGTTTGCATTCTTCCTTTATAGGCAATCGGTGCACCACAATATCAGTACTTAAACCTGGCATATCTTGGTAGGACCATGCGAAGACATCTTTAAACTCTTGAAGCAACTCAACAAGGTCTCGCCTTGTTTCCTTGGCAATGCAAGCGCCAACTTTTACCTCTCTGCCCTCTTCTAAGATCACGACTTCTACTGATTCCTTATAGGGTAGAATTTGTTTTTCTTCTTCTTCCATCATTCTTAACAAATCCGGAGATAAAACGCTGTCTTGGTCACCTTCAAAATCTTGAGGATTATCTATACTCATGTCTTGCTCAAATAGAGACTCTGAATTAGTAACAGAGTCGCTCATCTCGTTGATATCTGAAGACCTGTTATTGGAACAAATGGAGGCCCAAATAAAAGAATCTAAGAATACTTGTATGCATACTATGATTATAAAGGGAATGAAAAGAATGAAAGAATATTTGCTCAAGATGAAACTGAATGATAAGTTTTCACTGAAATTAGATTTTGGACATGTGCCTTTTACAAAAGATTCTTATCGCCCCCAGGCTTAGGGCGACAAGTGTTCTGAATATTACTCTGAATTAGTTCTAAATGTTACAGGGATCTCTTCTGCAGTCCAGTTATTCAAAACACTTCCAGGTTCGTAAGGACGAATGCCCGATAAATTCCTTTCCACCCTTTCTTCCGCGGATATGGCATTAATGTCCAACCTCTCAATCCTTCCTCTGTAACCTCATCCTTCTCTTCAGGGTAGACAATTCCCCTTGAAACAAAAGTCTTAGATATATGGGGAAAGGTCATCGGTCCCCACTTGACTTCTATCCCGCCCAAATGTGCTCTTCTCTTTTCTGCTTTTTCTCCATCTCTTTCCTCCTTTCCCTCGCATTAGGCTTATATCCCAAACCATAACGGTCCTGTTTGTTAATTAGGATCGGTACTCCGACCCTTCCCTGGAGGTATTTTCCCAATCCTCTTCCAGGCAATGCTCCCTTTCCCATCGTTAGCTGTAAGCTCATTGACGTAGCTTTGGATATCTTAGGCTCTGGGATTTTGCTCATCTCGATGACAAATGTGGCATTTACGAATTCCAATGATCGGAATGAACATTCTATCGCTTCACCATCGGCCTCTATGTATGGCATATCATCGGTGACTGATGCAATGATGTCTTCTTCTGCATCTATAGTCACCAATCGACCCTCCATCACCAATTTTAACTTTTGGTGAAGTGACGATGGTACAGCTCCTGCAGAATGGATCCAAGGCCTCCCCAATAGGCAATTGTAAGATGGTTTAATATCCATTACCAAAAAGTCTACCTCGTATGTATTTGGACCAATCAATAGAGGTATCTCGATTCTCCCCATCACTTTTCTCTCAGTGCCATCAAATGCTCTCACTATATTTTGACATGATTTCATGTGAGAACTGTCCACAGGTAACTGTTTAATGTGGACAGGGGTAAAACATTCAGGGCCGATCCATTGTCCACGAGTACTGCCGGTAGTATACACCCCTTGCAACGGGCAGTGATGTGCAAGGCCTTGGTAGATCCCATACCACCTGGCGGGATCTCATCATCGTTGAAGAAATGAAATTATCGGCATTTATATTGTTAACCAGGCGATCCAATTTGTTCACTGAGATATCTTTAGCGACATAGGTCTCATTTAGCACTTTTACCAACGCATTACGATGTATCTCTGAACTTAGAAGTAACTCGAGCACTGAGATGCGAGCGGGTTGCTTATGCAATTGTTCCACCACGCTATACTCACTATGCTTCAAGAATTTTAGGAATTCTCTAGCCTCATTTTCGGTCACCGGTGTGTTAATTTGCGGTTCAATTCCGGTCGTCTTCGTTTTATTTTGTTCAACCGCCAAGGCTTTTCCTTTTATAGGTTCCCTTTTGGTATTTCCCAGGTCGTAACGTTTTCCACTACGCGTATAGAAACCTGCGTCATTACCCTCTTCTGAAGCATTTATCGGGTTCTCCTCTCCCGTGATCATCACATTGCAGTCGTAATTCCAAGGAACCTTTTTGCTATCCTTGTAAGGAAAGGCTACAGGTTTTTGGATTATGACCCTTGGCGCCATTGTATTCCGATCCTGTACTCGTTGGCCTTGAAATAATCACCACTGGGTGATTTGGGGCCTTTCCCGTAGGCCCCTCCTCCGAGGCATAAACTTCTCCATTTTCAAGTCCTTTGATCTCTTCATAAAATTCTAGCTCTTTGTTGTCCATCAGATTTTGCACCAAGGCCTTGAATTCAGTGCAGTTTCGAATGTCATGGTCTTCTTCAGCATGAAACTCGCAGTACGTCTTCGTTCCTTCGGGCCTTTCTTTTGAATCTTGTTTGATGAGACCTCCTTCTATCATTTGTCTCCAGACCCAACTCAATGGGGTTTTTATCTCTGCAATGTCGGTTTTGATTCTCTTTTTCTCACCTTCGATTATTGCGTTTACCCCTTTATCAGCATGGTTGGGTAACGGATTCGCTGCTACGTTGGGTCCTAATGGGTCGTCAAACTTCACGATCCCCATCTTAATGAACCTTTCCACCGCCTTTTTAAACCCAGTACAGTTCTCAATTGAGTGTCCTGGTATCCCTGCATGGTATTCACATTGGGCGTTCGTGTCATACCATTTGGGATATGGAGGTTGCATGGGCTCGAGATAAAATGGAGATACTATGTGTGCATCAAATAACTTCTGATACAGTTCCCCGTATGTTATTGGAATGGGCGTGAACTGAAGTCTCTCTGTGTTAGTCCTTGTATTGGGCCTTGTGTTGGGTTCCTGCCTCGAGGGGGCTTGGTGACTAGCGGTTATCATTTTTGGAGGGCCAACAGTAATCGGTTTTGAATGGCTCTTGCTATATGTGCTTACGTTGTTTACTTCACCCTCTTTTTCCTTGGGGCTGGTCTTTTGAAGTTTTCCCCCGTGTCAATTTTACCGCTCCTTACCGCGTTCTCAATCATTTCACCGGACATTACCATGTCCGAGAAGCTCTTGGTAGCACTCCCCAACATGTGGTTGATGAACGGGGCTTTCAAAGTGTTGATAAACAACATGGTGACCTCTTTTTCCAAAAGGGGTGGCTGGACTTGTGTTGCCACTTCTCTCCATCGTTGGGCGTACTGCCTGAAATTCTCGCTAGGCTTTTTCTCCATGTTTTGTAACGTAATTCGATCGGGTGTTATATCCGTTACATGACTGTATTGCTTCATAAAAGCTTGCGCCAAGTCTCTCCATGAACTAACTTTAGCACGACTCAGTTGGTTGTACCATTTGGCTGCAGATCCGATCAAACTGTCCTGGAAGCAGTGGATTAACAGCTGATCGTTGTTACGTATCCTGTCATTCTTCGACAGAACATAGTTATATGAGCTTCAGGACAACTAGTCCCATTATATTTTTCGAATTCCGGCATTTTGAACTTAGGTGGGAGTACTAAATCAGGGACCAGACTCAGATCCTTGGCGTCAACCCCGCGATGATAGTCGATGTTCTCCATGACTCTAAATTTTTCCTCTAACCATCTACATCGGTCCTCCAGCTGTTTTGGCAGGTTCATTCTTGTTTTTTCTGTTTCTACCACATCATCGAGGTCCGGGACCACAGGATTAGTGGGATTATCCCCGGGATTAGAACCCGAGCCCATTTGAAAATGCACTGGTACCGAGGCACTAGCCAGACATTGAGGTCTAATGGTAACCGGTATCCTCTGTGGGTACACCTCTGGTTGTGCTTGGATGTTAGTTGGGGTAAAACCTGGAGGATAAACAGGGTCATCGTGATCCTCCCCAGCATCAACTACGGGGTCTTTTCCTTTGTTATTCCCTCCAGCCAATAACTGCTTTAATTGGTTCATCACAGTGTTCTGGGATTCTAACATGTCCTGCTGGATTTTTTCCAGTCGTTCATGCATCTGATCTTGCATCTCTCGTTGCAACTGTTCCAATCTTTCCATCCTTTGATCCATTACTTTTGTTTGGCGACGAGTACCGTAGTGATATTTGATTAGATTTTTGTTGGTTTCCAGGGTAACTGTCATAATTTAATTTTATTAGGGTCATTTTATGAAACTCACTGCATATGATGTAATGCAAATGTATGAAATGAATGCAAAAAGAGGCATTGATTCGAATTCAATTTCATTAGAAAACTCAACTAGAAAGCAAATTTCTTTACATAAAATAAATTACATATACGACTTCGCCTTTATACCCAAGGCCTTAACCTTCCTAAGAAGCCAAGCTAAATCTCGACCTCGGCTTGATTCTGACTCATATTTTAAACTCAATACATCGGCCTGAACTGCTAATGTTTGCAGATGATCAGCCACTTCCCGCACTTGAGTCACAGCTTCGCCCATAACGTAATCTCTGTCTCTAATCTGCCTTTGAGAATGATGGAATTGCTCTTGCCATTGATCATTACTCCTCTCAAGAAGCTCCATTCGTAGCTCAGAATTGTGTAATGCGTCCTCAAGCTCCTCTACCTTTTCCTTCAGTTCTTCGATCTTATTTAAGCTTGCTCTTAATTCGACCATGGAGTTGCGACTACGGTACGAGTGAAGTGACTTTTCTAGCTCTGTCACCTTGGCTTTTAATCCTGCCTTCTCATTTCGGCACTCTAACAAACTCCTTTCCAAAGCGTTTTCTCGAGCTCGAGCATCTTGAAATTTCTTTTCCCACTGATCGGCCCTATTCTTTTCCTCATTGATCTCTTGTCGCCACTGCTCTGACGTTTTGCCCAGACCGACAGTTCTCATCGACAATCGCAGCTTCTTGTAATCTGTTTTTAGACTATCCAAATCCTCTTCAGCTTTGTTCTTTCCCTTCCTTAATTTCTCGGCTTCTAGCTTGTGGATATCGATGTCTAATCCCAAATGCACTCTTTCTTCTTCTAACTGTTCTATCCTCTTTCCCAACTCAGAATTTCTTTTCTCAAAGTCTCGTTTGATGATCTCTAATTCTGACGGAACTACTTGTAGATGCTCCTCTATAGACTGAACGCAATCTTCCCTCGGCTTAGGGATGTTGTCATTGACTCTTTTACTCCACCACCCATAATATTCTGAAGTTGCCATCGCTCCTATGGTAAATATTTTCATTCGGTGAACCTGTTTCCAAGCGTTAGATATTTCTCGAGTTTTTCTCTTGTAGTTTTCATCCTTATAAGAAAACTCACATTGAGCCAACCCTTGTGTTGCTGGTATGAACTGTCTCGATCTATATTGTCTTAATACGAGTAAAGGGGCATAACCGACAGCTCTCCAAATTCCGAGTAAAGGGACCCAGTCGAAATCACCACATCGATACAGGATCTCGTCGGGTACCATCCAAGGAGCTTTCCATTCAACGTCATCCTCCTGAAGATTTTGGAGAATCGTCATCCACTTCTCTTCCGTGATGTCGTCTCGTCTTGGTGTAGCAACTTGTTCCTTCAACGGGGAATAACCTTCTGAGAAGACTCGATAAGAGACATTCTCCATCTTCCAAAAGTGACTATGGAACCACACCAATAGTAGCTGTGCGCATCCGATGAACCTTCCCTCCCCTGCTCTTCGACATGCGCTTAGAGATCTGAAGGTTTCTGCTAAGATTGCCGGGATGGGCGTGACTCCCTTACTAAGCCGATCGAACAAATCAGAGACGGCCTCATTTACGTGCCCTAAAGCTCTAGGGAAAATTACCAAACCATAGATACCTAGAGCGAAGACATCCACTCTTTTCTTTACATCGGGGTGTGCTAATACTAAATCTCGCAAGCTTTTCCAAGGAACGCATTTACTGTCTCCCTTCTGTTGGATCCGGGCAGCGACTCACTGTTCGCTCATCCCTGTAATGCTCATCAATTTTTTTAATAATGTTGGGACACTAGCAGCTCTAGAATAGGCTTTGTCAATTTGAATCTTTGGACACCGAAGCAAGGTCGTATATTCTTCCACGGTGGGCACCAAGTCCACTTTTCCAAAAGTGAAACAACTGTAAGCAGGATTCCAAAACTGGGCTAGGGCTCGGAATAAATGCTTGTCCACTTTGACACCAAGTAGGTGAGGCAAGTCCCCGTAATCACAGTAAAACATCTGCTTGGTCCCGTCGTCCCATTGATCCCATATTTCCTTCATTTCTCGCAGATCATTTTGGACTACGCTGATACGGGTGAAGTCCCATAACTCTGATACGTACCCTTCTGCAAGACTATCGCCCTTCTCTCTCCACATCGTCTCAGCCCATAATCGTACAGCTGCATTGTCTTCTACTTTATCAAGAAACCTCTTTTCCATGATAAGCTTTCTATCTATACTGAACGTGAATCGACACCTCTTTTGAAATGAAAATGCCATGCAATCACAAACAAAGCAAATTAGATCTAGGATTTAAAATAAACAATAATAAATAAAGCATCTATTCGGTAAGCACTAGGGTCTAGAATAGCTCTATCTCGGTGGGTTCTTATGGCTCGCTATGTGTGGTTTGGTTCTAAAGTGAGGGTACCTGAACCAGCAGATTCCTCGATCCTCACCCATTATAGGCTCATATGGACCGAGTTCAGTTCAGGGGAATACATTTCCCTATGGCCATGCGGAGATGAAAATCTCACGAAGACATAGGTACGGATGTATCCCGGAAGCGATTCACTATCCCATGCGGAGGTGAAAACCTCACGAAGGCGTAGTTTCTCACTCCCACTTAAAAGGTGTGACCAACGGTCATGCAATGGAATGTGCGGAAGTATAAAATAAAATACAGAACACGATAAAAATGTAACTCAAAACAAAAGATGAGAGGATCGTAAATTTAAATCGAATTTTCAACTTTCGACAAAAGACAAGAAATAATCAACACGTGGCTTGACTCTCTTATTTCCCCAGCGGAGTCGCCAAGCTGTTGACACCATTTTTTTGAATGAAAACGGGGTCGACTTGGATAAAAAAAAGAATGAAAACGGGAGTCGCCACCGATCCTTTTTGATGAGGTGTGATCGGGTCACCTTGAAAAGTGGTTGTTTTTAATAAACGATTTAATTTTTATTAAAACAAAGATTTTGGTCTGTGAAATTTAAAAAAAAAAACGGGTTCGGGAGTCAGTTACGCACGAGGAAGGATCAGCACCCTCGATACGCCCAAAATTGGTACCTAGTTGATTAATTAGTGTCTTAGTGTCGAAAATTGAAAATTTGAAGGGTTTTAAAAAAATACGATCCTTAAAAGAAAACTCTGATAACGTGAATTGAAATATAAGATTCTCTTGTTCCGAAGGAATATCACATCCAGCACATTAGGACACGATACCCTAAACCATCGAAACCAAGATCACCTTATAGTTTAATAAAACTATATTTTGAAGCTTTAAGAGGATATTTGGCTGTTTAGTCGAACGAGAAATCGAAACCCAGCACGTTAGGGCACGTTTCCTCGATTTTCCAAACGCGAAATATCGCCTTATTTAAAAGTTTAAAAAGGATATTTGGCTATTTGGTCGAACGAGAAATCGAAACCCAGCACGTTAGGGCACGTTTTCTCGATTTTCCAAACGCGAAATATTGCCTTATTTAGAAAAATTTTCCTTTTGATGTTTGGTGTTAATGCTTGACAATAACGAATACGACAAGGTAAGCAAAGTAAAGTGAGTAACAACAATACAATAGGCAAAATGAAATGACGAGGTGATTACATACACAAGGCATACAAATAAATAAATAGAACTAACATTTAAAAAAAAGCACAAGTGTATATGAATAAATAAACAAGCACCCAATAACAATGATGACAATAAATACAATTATGTAAAAATGTATATGCATGTATAATTTAAAACCATAAAATAAGAAATATATATATATTACAGAATATGAAAACATAGATAAGTATATACGCATATATGAAATCGATAAATATTTAAAAAATGTAAATGTATATTTATATACTTACAAATCGTGATAATATAAGATATATGTATGTGAATTATAAAATATATGAAATATACAAAAAGCATTTTTAAGAGTATAAAATATATAAGTATGTATATGATGTAAAATATGCATAAATATATGTAAGTGTATAAAAATTATGAAGTGTGAAAAAAATATGTTTAAATAGGTATAAGTACGTATATCTACATATATATGTAAAAATATAATATTTAAAAAAGGGGGTATATATATATATGCATAATATATATAAATTTATAATATAATGTTAAAATATTCACATAATATACATAATAATAGTGTTGAAAACATCTATTAATAATAAATATACACTTATATGTATTAAAGATATATTCATAAATATAAAAAACATATACTAATAATCACAATAGTAAAGACAAAAATGTATACGTAACATAATGCGAAAATATATAAATGTTGTGATATCTAAAACATATACATAAAAATGAAAAAAATGTATGACGAATAATGCAAAGATATTTGTATGAGATGATGGGAAATATACGAATAGCACGATATTTACAAGTGTATGCCTAATATAATTATAAAAAAAATGATATAAATAAATGAATACATGAAAATAATACCATATACACAAAAATACCTATATATATATGTAATGAAATATGTGAACAAATATTAATATTAATGAATATATGATATATGTATATAATAATAGAAACGAAACAATATATATATAGTTAAATATAATACAATAATAATAAAACAACAATGATAATAATATTATATATATAACAATTTATATTTAAAAATTGAGTTAAACAGCAAAAATATTATGAAATTTAAGGTAAAAAATTGAAGAAGGGATGAGATTGGATTAAAAACCAAATCTCTGGGGCGAATTTTGAAAGAAATTAAAGGAGAATGAACTTATCAGAACGCGCGTTAAACTATAGGGGATCAAATAAATAATTTGTCCAAACACTTGAAACGACACCGTTGGAAGGGGGACTAAATCGCAAAGTGTAATGGATTTCAGGGTCAATTTATAAACAACGAATAACTTAATTGCGAAATATAAAAATGCGGAAGGGCCAATTGCGCAAATAGCCCTTCCGCTCAAAAACACGTGGATCCTACCCTGGTGTGGGTCGGGTCGACTCGCTCCACGTCCGAAACGACGTCGTTTTATCATTAAACAAGGGGGGACCAAAACGGTGCGTTTTGGTCCCCTATAAAAGCTAAAATTTTTTGAAAAAATTCATTTGAGACCAGGTGAGGGAAAAAAAGGGAAGAAAGAGGGAGAGGGAGGGCACGGAGCGATTTCCGGCAAAAGGGGGGGTACCGGACGGCCACCGGAGGCTCGCCGGCGCCGGCGCCGGCCACCGCACGCGGTGGCCGGAAAGGTAAAAATTTTTTATTTTTTTTGCTAACTCCCTTTTTTAGATTTATGCTATGTAAAAATATGTAATAGAGAGTTTTTGAACAATAAAAAACCTTAGATCTGACTGCCTTTTCTGTTTTTGGTCTTTCTCGCTTGAATCTGCTTTTTTCTTGTATTCTTAAGTAGCATTACAGTTGAAAAATGAAAAGAAAAAAATCCCCCCGTTCCCATGACAGATTTCGGCTTTTAAAGCCAATATATTTGTTTTGTTCCTTTTGTTTATCATTTTCCCCATCATCGCATGCTTTCTTTGCTGTTGTTTCTGTCTCTGTTGCAGGTGGTGGGCACGGTGGAGCAAGTGGGGGTGTCAGACGCGTGGGGCGTGGTGGACGAGGAGGTGGAGCGGCGGCTGACAATGGTGGGAGCTAGGGCTTGCTGCTGGAATCTTTCAAGCAGATGGGCTGTTAGGGTTTTAAAATTTGGGCTCAGGTAGTTTTAGGATTGGGCTAGGTTGGTTTAGGGTATTGGGCTAGGTTAGTTGGGTTTTGGGTTTATTTTGTAATTGGACTGTTGTTTATTGTTTTAATATTCGGGCCTGGGCATAAAATTGGGCCTTACACTTACATTTGCTTCCGACTGTTGGTCTAATAGAAGCCGTATATCTTCAAGACAGGTAGGTAATCGAGCATAACTTGCCGGATGGTTCCACCTAATTAAATAAATTTTTAGCATACTATTATTTTTAAAAACCTACGTAATAATTATAAAATCTAATATAAAATTTACCTCGTTATGAGTGAGATTGTCTATGGGTGGTCCACTCGAGGACGTAAAAATGGAAAGCGAAATCGTGCCTATGACTGCAGTAGTGACAGGCAACCTCTGATTTTCGTTTTACTGGGTCGCGTCGCCCCGCACATCTCCCGATATAATGTTGCCAACACGGCAGACCCCCAACCCAATTCACCAACTGCTCTAAAATCAACGAGTTTTTGCAGCCATCTTAGATGTACGAGGTTCCGTGACAAGTCCGGTATCAGATAACCTCCAATTATCTGAAGAATGTATGCCCGAGCATATCGGATTTTTTCTACTTCGGCTGAATTATCATCCGGATCTGGGAATGTGTTTTGTAACTAGCCCATCTCAATCCGACCTCCGTTAATTTTCTCCGGAATAGCGCCCAAAAGCTCGTAGCACACCGCTCCCCAATTGCCAGATTGAACAGACCCGGTGACTAGGTACTCGTCCACTGGCAATCCCAATTGCAGATTGACATCTTCCAAAGTGATAGTGCACTCTCCACATGGAAGATGGAATGTGTGTGTTTCGGGTCTCCACCTCTCAACCAACGCACTGATAAGTTTCGGGTCCAACTTGCATCCCCGGCCTACCGTCGCCACGTGCCAAAAACCCACTTCTCGCAGGTAATTCTCTACCAACGGTGATGAAGGACCATGCATATTCCAGATATAGCATTTCAATATCCGATCTACAGACTTTTATAACAAATAATAAATTAATAATTATTTAAAAATACATAAATAAAAAATCTTAAATAATATTTAAAAATAAATTTAACACTTACCATTTTCATTTGTTCGACGGATATGTGCTTGTTATCAAAACGAATCAATTCTCCAGCCATTGCTAAATTCGTATAAATTTTTACGATTTAAAAAACATTTTTAAAAAATTAAAATTTTTTTAAAAATAATTAAAAATAGGGATTTAAGAGAAATTTAAGAGGAAATTGAGAGCAAATTGAGATTAAATATGAATTTGAGAGAAATTTGGAAGGAAATTGAGAGCAATTTGAGAGGAAATTGAGAAATGATTAATTTGTAAAAAAAAATGAAAGGGTGGAGGGTTTTTATAGTTTTTTTTTACCGTTGGGGGGCCAATGGTCAAAAAAATGACCGTTGGCACTGTTCACTCGCAAGGAACACGCGTCCCCTAGGACGCGCTGACGTGGCAACAAAACGTGTCCACGTTAGCGCGCTTTCTGTCCACGTGGACAAAGCGCGCCCTTGAGGACGTGTTTTCCTGTCACGTACCCAGACATTGCGCTAACGTGGACACATTTTCGGGAAAAATGGTCCATTCCAATAAATAATTATTTACCAAGCCCATTTCGATAAATAGTGAAAAAAATGGCTTTTAATTGTACTTTGCACATAAATATTCATATGGAGTTTGATATATCAAATGATATTGTTTTAAATAATAAATATAAAATAATATTATTTACTTCACTTAATTTGTTAATGTTGTGTTAAGTGTATATATATATATTTAAAAAAAATGAGAGAGAAAGGGCTTTACACGTAATGAAATGGTCCCCGTTTTAGTCCAAGAGTTTGCGTTCAAGGCTGTTTCTTCAAGTAAACCAACCACCTTCTCCAATAAACTCAAAAGACTACGTGATTGTGAGCTGTCCCTCACTTTTTTTTTCTCTTTATAAAAATAAAAAAATATAAATACATAATTTTTATAAACACAAATAAAAAATTAAATATAAATGTAATTTATTTAATTTAATAAAAAATAGTTATTCTACTATCTTCATACTTTTATTTTGCTCACTTGATATTAAAAATTTTCAAGTAAATTTTGTACTTGTTCCTATTTTGGTCAACCGTTGTTAAATTGATAACGGAAATAATGACATGACCTTTTTCTAACGGGTATAATAACACATTCAATTCTCGATACTTGCATATTCTATCAATTTGATCTTAATTTAAAATAATTTAATTAATTTAACCATTTACATTTACATCATGTTCTAGCAATTTGATTCTCAAACTTCCTAACTAGAGCTTTAAAATTTTAAAACAGAGGCATTCTACGTCTATAAATTTATAACTCCCCAAAAAAACCTCTCTAGTTGTGCAAATATCACATGTAATAAATAACACGTGCAAATATATTATTACTTAGAAACCAAACAATTAGATCATCACTGAATATCCAATTCCAAAAAACTAAAAATCCAGAATAATTAACATCAAAGTTGCAATTTTTCTTTATAGATGATTTAGCAGATAAAATAGAATCAATTAAAAACTAAAAATTCTATTTAGTTTTTTTAATTTTTCCAACAACAAGGATTAAATTAGGTAACCATTAAATACAATAAAAAGTAGAAATTTAAATGACTCAGAAACTAAAATCCCCGTATATTGCAATTCTCAAGAAGTGTTTGAAAGGTTAAATTTATTAAATATTTAGAATTAGAATCAAATTGATAGAAAAATATATTTTTATACCAGGTAAAAAAACATCATATCATTAATTTCATTTGAATATATAAGTATTAATAACTAAATGTATTATTATACCAGTTAAAAAAATGTCGTATCATTATTTTCATTATCAATTTACCACCAGGTGATCAAAACAAGAATGAATATAAAATTAAAAATTTATAAAGCTGAGAATAGTTGGATGATGACCGAAACGAAAGTTTAAAACCTGCGAGCGGAGCGCCACATCACGACAACCCATCTCACCTACCTAAACTCTTACCAGTTAATTCCTTTCACCAAACCCATTTTGTCCCAAATTAAAAAAAGAATTAAACAAACACATTTTTAATGGCTTCAAATTAAAGGTTATTACCAGCTTTGTTTGGCGGGTCACCTTCCCCATGTGATATCATGACAAACAAAAACATTTACAAAGAAATCAGGTAGCTACTGAAACAAAGGGCGGAAACTATTAGTTAAACGTTGGTGAAGTAATAATTGCTTGGGTTAATATTTATCTATCTCGAGCCTTTCAACTGCCCACTCATCTTTAGTTTATTTTGTTTGCTTTATTACCCAGCAGCATCAAAGGTTTTTAGTAATTGGACAGACATGTAATGTACTCTTTCTTTCATTTCACCATCATCTTCTTTCTCTTTCTTTTTACTATTTATCTAATCTCAGTCGTGCACTTATTTATAATTCAAGTTTAACCCAAATTCCTTTGTAATTTCTATGGTCCAAAATCGAAATGTCCAACATTATCTCTTTCACTTGAAGTTATTAGACAATTATTATAAATTCACTAAATGTTTGCATGTATGTATACTTAAAAATTTTTTTTCTCAATTTGTCTCATTAGATCCTATGCTTATTATGGGTTTTGAATATAACTTCAAAAGGGGAGATTCTGCTTTGATTTTTGTAGAATCAGGGGAAAACAAAGAAACATGGGAATTTAAACTGGTTAAAGAAGAGAGTGGCCGACAAGGGTTGGATGAGTTACGTCAGGAAAGGGAACATATGGACCATATTTGCACACTCTCAGCATGGACTTCGTGGGTCACTGGTGCTGTTTTGTAATTAGATTTGCTGTCGGTATGGCTTTTAGGTCTCCAATTGTGATTTGTTTTCATTAAACATAACATTATAAACCAAAAATGAAAAAAAAAATCTTGAACAAAAATGAAAAATAGAATGCTATGATTACCCCAGTTGATTACTAAAATTTGAGTATAGAAGATGGATATGTCTCCTACACGGTAAGTGTTTCCAAACAAAATATATTCTCTCTTAATTACAAAGATGATATATATATATGAAAAAGGATATATAAACCAACCCTAAATTCAAACCCCATTGTCTCCATGGTCAAAGGCATTGGTTTGAAGTTGTCTATCATGCTAATATTTTTTTTTTAATTTTCAAAAATTCTAACCCCTATGTCTCTATGGTCAAATGCATTGTTTGAAGTTCTGTATTATGCTTATAAATTTATTTTTTTCAAAGTTTTCTCTACCTTATATATATCTCTCAATTCCGAAAGACATAGCCATTACCAACAACAATCAAAGTTTTCTGTTTCCCAACACTTGTTCAAACAAACAGCAAACTATCATTTTAGTTTTATGTTTTGTTTTTCCTGGCTAGTTTTGATCAAAGCATTGCTTTCACACTTTTGGCCAAAGGCAAAGGCTACTAAGTACACATAACTTATATCAGAGGCTTAAAAGGAAATTGATTATGGGGCTGTTGTCGAGAAAAGTCACGTGCAATTCTCATGGACAAGATTCTTCTTACTTCCTAGGATGGCAAGAATACGAGAAAAACCCATACCATGAAGTCAACAATCCTCAGGGAATTATTCAAATGGGTCTTGCAGAGAATCAGGTAAATTTAAAAAAAAAACCCAGAAAAATACAGAGTACATTGTTTTCTATAATTAAAGATCTTTGTACTATGGTAGAAATGGAATGTCTCAAATGTACTTGTGTTTTTTTTTTCAGCTATCGTTTGATCTGCCTGAGTCATGGTTGGCTAAGAACGCAGATGCAGCTGGTTTTAAGAGAGATGGGCAATCCATATTCAAAGAGCTTGCTCTTTTCCAAGATTATCATGGCCTCCCTGCATTCAAAAAAGTAAGCTAAAAAAACTTGGTTATTTTATGACCTTAAAGATAAGTCTCGATGGGTCCACTCTGCAATGTCTTAACTTATATTAGATCTTTTCATAACTTGATTCCACAGGCATTGGTTGATTTCATGGCTGAAATCAGAGGGAACAAAGTAACTTTTGACCCAAATCACATTGTTCTTACCGCCGGTGCAACTTCCGCTAATGAAACTCTCATGTTTTGTCTCGCTGAACAAGGCGACGCTTTCCTCCTTCCGACGCCGTATTATCCAGGGTATGTTCAAAACTGTTCATCTTTCGTACGTATTGCTCTAAATGTTAAAACATAATTAATTTGTTCATCTTTTCTCTTACAGATTCGATAGAGACCTGAAATGGCGAACTGGGGTTGAAATTGTACCCATCCAATGTACCAGTTCTAATCGCTTCCAAATCACTGCACCTGCCCTTGAAGAAGCTTATCAACAAGCTCAAAGAAAGAACCTGAGGGTGAAAGGGGTGTTAGTCACCAACCCCTCGAATCCATTGGGCACAACCATGAGAAGAGACGAATTGGATCTTCTCATTAACTTCATCACGGACAAAGAAATTCATTTAATCAGCGATGAAATTTACTCTGGAACTGTTTTTAGCTCCCCAGGCTTCGTTAGTATCATGGAGGTTTTAAAAGATCGAAGCCTCGAACAAACTCCTGTCTGGGAAAGAGTTCATATCGTTTACAGTCTTTCGAAGGATCTAGGTCTCCCTGGTTTTCGAGTTGGTGCAATTTACTCCAACGATCCCATTGTTGTGGCCGCCGCCACAAAAATGTCCAGCTTCGGTCTAGTTTCTTCTCAAACACAGTACCTTCTCTCTGCCATGTTATCCGACAAGAAGTTCACGAAAGAATACATGGCCAAAAACCACAAGCGGCTTCAAAAGCAACAAAGCAAGCTAGTTTCCGGTCTAGAAAAAGCCGGCATCGGTTGCTTAGAAAGCAATGCAGGGCTGTTCTGTTGGGTCGACATGAGACACCTTTTGAGCTCCAACACATTTGAAGCCGAAATGGAGCTTTGGAAGAGAATAGTTTACGATGTTAAGCTGAACATTTCTCCTGGTTCTTCATGTCATTGCAGTGAACCAGGGTGGTTCCGAGTTTGCTTCGCTAATATCTCCGAAGATACACTTAAACTCGCCATGCAACGCTTGAAATCCTTTGTTGATTCCGTCGCCATTAACAACCAAAGCCACCAAGAGTTGAAGAACTCAAGGAAGAAGTTCCGCACCAAATGGGTTTTCCGGCTATCGTTTCAATCATTCCATGATCGGGAGCAAGATGAACGATAAGTCTGGCCAAAATGATACCAGTATTATTTTTAACTTTTTCAGAGATTTTTTTCTTCCTTCGAATAAATTTGTCCAAAGTAATTATTTCTTTAATTGTAGACAAAGAAGAAACTGCACTCAATCCGTATGTGGTTTTGAAGTGTGTTTAGTTTCATTACTTGTAAAATTTAAGTTAGCACTTGGCATGAAAATCTTCTTGAATTTACAATATAAACCGTTGTCTCCATCAATCTTTTTATTACCTTTCACGTGTATAATTTATTTGTTAATCACTTGTATTTATTCTTTTTCAAAAAATGCTAGAATCCGTATTTCAAGCCTACCCGATAACACTATAAAAGTATAAGGATTCTACAAAAATACCCTTTCAAGGGTGATTGTATTGATCATCAGCTGCGTTTGTGCTTGCCACTCCTCCATTCATTGTGGCTCAACCGACCTTAGCAAATGCACGAGAGTTGGGGTTCCCCAAAATACATTCTTTGGTGTATATATATGAGAGGTTGAAACAAATTTATCCGTGGAATATTCCTACGTATAGTTACTCTAACCTTTCTATTCTCTTCAACTAAAACAAAGATAGTATAGATATACACATAAAGCTTGCAACTGTTTTTGTTTTGTTTCAAAGTCTTCACCTACTACGCAAGCTAAATGGAAAGAAGAGTTACTTGCAAGAAATGTTAAAAAGGTGGAATAGGGTTTGAAGTTTCTAGGGTTTTTGAGTGCTTAAAAAGCTTGAGAATGAAACACGGTTTTCCAGTCAACTTAAAGACTGTTTTCATGCTTTTTAGTCATCAGGAATTTTAACAAGGCAAACAAAAGCATGTCGATGAATAGTTGGGTGATTATGTTGTCGAGGACTTGAGGGAAAAGAAAAAAAGAAAGAAAGTAGGCTTACGTTAATATTTTAAAAGATGACATTATCTAAACTTTCATTTCAAATGATGTGGTAGTTTCTTATTCGATTATATAAATGTATAACATCAGTTATTCATTAATATATAACTAAAGATTGATTATAAGAACAAATAATTACTCACATATGGCTTAGTTTTCAACAACCAGAATTGTATCGAATTGACGTTAGAATGTAGATTTCTAAAGTGATATTATATGGTGAAAAGATGACGGCCCTCTAAAATTTATTTAATTATTTAACTATTAAAACTTATAAATATGTTTATAAGGTACATCCCTAAATGGAAAAGAAAAGTCCTCTAATTATTGTAGGAAATTAATTCACGAATATGGGAGCGTTAAGCTTATGATTTATTGATTTAGGTGCTAATTCTACTAGTTAGGGTTTGATTATTAGATATCTAGCTTGTTTAATTTTTAAGAAACGCTTGTTTAGTCATGGCTTCCATCCTTGTTTATATTATTAATTTAATTGTTTTATATAAGTGGAGTTTTTTCCTTTGTTTTAACGAGGTTTTATAATCTGATTATTTTTTGATAAACTAAATTTTATATATTAGATCAAAAAGTAAATTCTATTTTTTAGTAAAAAAATTATCTATTTATTTTTTTAAATTTTTTTCTTTGAACTATTGCAAAATCGCGAGCTTAAACAAAACAAATTGTAATAGGATGAATTTACTAGTTTTCATGATGTTTTTATCCTAATTCCAAGTATTCTATGAACTTAAAATAAATAAATAAAATTGCAGTTTTCTTACAGGCAATTAATAATGCATCGTAATAATAACAATGATAAAAATGAGATGATGAAGTAGAATAAACATCAAATTAATAAATGTTTAGCACGTGACATGTAAGAAGTGGGTTTAGATGGTCGATTGGGTGCGATGCGTTTAGTTTACTTTTTGTCTCACGCTACAGTATCATTACAGTATTTAATCTCACCGCCACCGCTATTTTTACACTAACCGTAGGTAAACGCACCGTCCATCTAAACCCACCCTAAATCTCTAGAATCTAAACTCAAAACTAAACCAAAATAATTATTTGCATTATGCAAATCTTTTCGGTTATATTTACTCTCTCTTTCTTTTTAATTTTGAGCAAAAAAAGACCAATAAATTTATTCATATATAGTCTTTTTTGTTTTAAAAAATGCATGGTTGCTTGTCCTTATAGCTGCAATACCGGTCGCAACTGTCTACATCCTTTAACGTGATGAATAATATGGTCTCTAAGATTTGCTTTCAATTTTTTTTCTTTATTCTTTTTGTATAAATAATATAATACCTTATGTTCTTGTTAAATATTTATATTTTTAACAATCTCATTATACCCATAAAATAAGAGAATAATGTGATTCAGTATACTCGAACTCACGACTTCTTAATTACTTTGACAATAACGCTTATGTCGATTAAGTCATGTTCTTATTAATATTGAATGCATTTGCAATTGATCTCCGCTGATGTATTTAGTTTTTTTAAAATAATTAAAGCCATTAAATTCTAATTCACAATAACATGAATTCTTTACCATGCATTGAGTTAACAATTTTGCAGCTAAAGTAAAGTGAACAGTTAGTAACTTAACTGAATAATTATTTACGTGAATTGCATTAAACAGTAAGAATTTCAATATTCTTTAAATAAAATTTTGGTTTTAAATATTATGAATGAAGCTGGTTGAGTTTTAGTTCGGTTGGCATCGATATTATTGTTAATGCAAAAGGACGTGGATTCAAACATACTGAAGCGTATTTATTCTCATATTTAAGGGTAGAAATGGATTATTGTTAGTTCTAAGTATTAGGTTAACTTAGAAACTTTCAAACATTCATATGAAAGTTTCTTTTAATTTGGGTTTATCCCACTTGACTTTAAAATAATCAAAGTCTTATAATATGACTATTTGATACCAAAATTTAAAAAATAAATAAATAAAGAATGGAAAAAATAGACATGAAAACCATTGATTAAGAAAAAGGTTTGTCTCAACAATTTCTAAACACCAACATAAAAATTAGACCTTAATTTCCTGCCCCCTTATATACTAATACATAACAAAGATTATAGAGACATTGACATGAAATAATTAATTAATGGAAGAAAAATGATGTGATATATTTATATCCTCAATAAAAAGAAACAATGTAATTTTAACCAAAGATGTTAATACAAATAATTTTATGATACAATTTAATACAACATAGTATCATACGAAGATATAAATATATCAGAATCTTAAATGACATAAAATTCTTGACGTGTTAAAAATAATTTATATAAATATAACACTTGAAATATGATTGTAACATATTGTAGAAAATTTAACACGAGCATGATTCAAGTTTCCAATTTATTTTGCACAATATGTTGACGTGACCAAATTTGATTACTGGGTATGGGAATCATGTGGGTTTCACATGATCAAAGACAAACCAGCACATGCAAATTCTCAAAGGGAACATAGAAACCACCTGCACTGCACAATTCCACAATATAATACATATAATTAATGCAAGATAAATATGCAAAATTATGAGAAAAATCAAGTCTGGCAATATCATATATGATATATTTCAACAAAAAATTATATGAATTGTATAATTTTAAACACTTTAAATATTATTATGGTAGGAGAAATATATATAGGAATGATTAATTAAACCTCATATATTAGAAGAAGGCAGAGTGAAGGGAGGAAGCAACCTGGTATGCACCCCCTTGGGTGCTGCTGTGGTTCATGAATACAAGAAGGCCCCAGCTGAACATGGCTGACTGCTCACTGCCATCCCCTTTCGTGCCTCATCAAACCTATCCCACTTCCCATTCCCTGAAATAAGTTTTGTTTTCTTTTTCTTAAAACAAAAAATAGAATCTTGAATTTGGGTCCCATCAATGGGAGCTCCAGATGTAGACTGGTATTAATGATTTTGGCATTTAAATTTACTTTTTTTTAATCATTGAGCAATTACAGATTTTTCTTCGTATTGTATTTGTCATTATTTTAAATTGTTATACGAAAACTTTTGTTCATGAAAACGCGTCACCAACACAAATATTGAAAAAAAAAATCTCAATTATTATCGGTAGTATTGTTAGTGTAAGAAAACATAAGTTTGACTGAGTTAAAACATATTTATCTTTTTATTTAAGAGTTGATAAGGAATTATAAATAGTTTTAAGAATTGTATTAAAAAAAGTGAAATGTATTTATTTTAAAAAAAATTGATGGCCGATTGAGTCTTAACTTGATTAGCATGGGTATTGTTGTTAATATAAGAAGATGTCGGTTCAAGTGCACTGAAATGCATTATCCTCCTATTTATAGGTTAAGAGGGACTATGAATAATTTTAAGCATTGTGTCGAAAAGAGCAGATAGATTGTTCAAAAAAATATTTTATAAGAAAAAAATTAAAACAAAGATTTTAAATGAGATATTCGTTTTTAAGATTAGAAAGACCTAAATGCCCATTATCTATTTTCATTATTATAAATGGGTTTGACTTTTATTTAAATTCTTTGACTACTTGACTATTAAACATCATACTCAATTAAAGACTCTATTATAATGGTGAAATTGTAAATCTCTATTAATCGATTTTAGTCTTTTCTAAAGATAAAATACTAAATAGGTCCTTGAATTTTGTCATTTTATTTAGAGAAACTCCTAAATTTTTATATACTCAAAACTCTATTTTGTAACCAAAAAAGCCCTTAACCTTTACCTTGTATCCAAATAAGCTCCTAACATTTAATTTACACCTAAATAAACTCTTCAGATACATTAACATTTCTTTTAAAAGAAGGGCTAATTTAAGTATATATATTAAAAGATAGCGGCTTACTTAGGTATAATAAAAGCATAAAGGACTTATTCAACAAATATAAACTAGTTTAAAAACTATATAATAGTTTAGCTTTTATATAAATAACTAGAAATCCTATCCTCCTACACATATGCGTGTAGAAACCACAAATTTAGAATATAAATATGTGTTTAAAAATAACATACAATAATAAACAATGAAACGTATGATTTGAAACTAATTAATCATAATAGTACATGGAATATGTACGAGATTAAAATAAAAATATATATAGATTAAGCTATAAGTAAAACAAAAATTAAACACATAAACACATTGTATTAACATTACTAAATGTACTACAATTTTTATCATGGTGTTGACATCAATCAAGAGTTAGTGTCGAGCTGACTTGTGATACCAAATCAGTTAGCAACATTATTAATATATACAACTGATTGAGATAATAGATTGTATACGTTAAAATAAGAATGTACACAATATATCAAAATGAAGCTTTGTTAAGTGATAAATTTAAGATTTTATCAATCCAATAATTGGTGTGGGTTCAAATCTTACCATATGCATATTTTTAGTTTTTTATTTTTTTAAGTAAAAAGACTAAAATACCCTCGAATAATGTAACTTATTTTGATTATAGAAAGACATTTCGTAACTTTCCTAACCGATTTGGTGCTCAATTAACTCGTTACACCAACTAGTCAGGGGCTTTATTAATAGTATAGATAATGCATTTTAAATTTTATTTGAACTTAATCTATTTTTTAATTATTTTAAGGTTAAAATAGTAAGCTTATGATTATAGTTAGATAAACTTATCTGTACCTAAACTTATTTATTAAGTCTTTTATTGAGGTGGTGTCCCCTATCAACCAAATTCCTAACTCAATTAAGGAATCCTTTTATTGAGTTGGTGTTACCCATCAACCGGGTCCCAACTCAACTCAGTTAGGGATTTGTCAAAAAATCATTTTAGTTGCAAGGTAAGTTATATGATTATGTGTGTTTTCGTCTTTTTATATTTTTATAAATCACTAAAAAGTTGTCCATAATGAAATTTGAACTAAGGATATTATATATATAAACTTTTTCATTTACCATTTAAACTAAAATATTTTTTCATTATTTATGAAACTTTAATAAATATATCTATTATATGCATTTAATGTTAATATGATGTATTTATATATAATAAAATTTTGTTTTACTCACAATTTAATTTATTTTTAAATTTAAATATTATACATATTTCATGTGTTATTATGATTAATTAATTTCAAATCATATGTTTCATCATTTATTGTATATTACTTTTAAACATACATCTATGTTCTAATTTCATGGTTTCACGTGATAGAATTTCTAGTAATTTATTATTTCCTTTATTTTGTTTCATTGAATATTACACTAAATTCAACTATTTTTCAAGGTTTCGAAGAGCGTATTACATATATTAATAATAAAATACAATAATTTATTTAATAAAAATACTACAAATTAAAACTTAGCAACCAAAAAAAAAAGCATTGAATGTTTATTTGATTAAATAATTAAGAAGTAGGCTCAATTAATTTCCTATACTGGGTTCCGAACTGGTTATTTATATCTGATTTCAACTTTGAGTTTGAATTGCTATTTTTGAAATAAAGTGGAAAAAAAATGCTAAATTTGATTATTATAATCCAAGTTTAATTTGCGTTGAATAATAACAAAAAACCTACCTTGTGTTTACATTGATATTTTTTAGATTTGCGAGAAGGGTAAAGATTAAACAAATTTGTTCAGCCCATGCGTTTGCATATGGAGAAACAGAGAGGATGTGTAATTAATTATATACATAATGTCAGGAAAAAGTATGTTTTGATGTTTGGTTGTCCAATAGGCAATATCCATTTTTCAAAAGTTGGCTCAACATCTTGCCTTGATTTCAACCAACATCACCATTTCTAAACATGAATATCTTACTATATGTATATTCCTCTTCCTCACTGTGTTCTGATTTCAAAAACAACGGAAAAGAAAACATGTGTGTTCTAAGGGAAGAGTATATTGAAAGATTATGACTTTATATATACAAGTAACATAATTCCTATTTCGAGGGATTTGCCGGTAGGTTTTGAAAAGTGGAAACTTGCATTCCTTTCTGCAAACATTTAGCTTTCCTTTTTTGCAGCTAGAAAGTGGTGGAGATATGCCTCTGAATCCTTGTGGTTTTTGGCCTAAACTATTGACGTTGCTTTGCTTAACAAGCAAATCAAAGGATTTGTCCTTACTCCTTGCCCCACAATCAATTAAACTAATTTATAAGCGGAAAAAGCAGACGTTTTAGTTAATTTAAGGCATTCATGGAATTGAGTCATGTTTCACATGGTTGCAGTCTGCCCCACCCCACCTATGGCAACCACTCTAAACAAAAACTAGTGATTACAGTTTGTTTTTTCTTTCCCCAGCATGCCGAATTTCGTTACTCCCATCTCATGGTAGTTTTGTGAATAGGGGAATCTGCCCATTGAGGCCCGGCTCAAGTAGTTTATGGCCTCCTATACCCAATTCCCTATAAAGCCCACAGCCCACCACCAGTTATTAGGCTCACAGATGAGTTCAAAAAGGGACATGATAGAAAACTTCGGAGAATTAAATGATGCTCTGCTTTTTAGAATTCCAAATGTTAGACTGAATTTGATTCCAAGAGAAGCTGGTATGGCTATTTACTAGGTTGCTTGTCTGCCCACCCAAAAGATGGGTCTATTTGGCTGTAATAGGAAGCCACCTTCTTCTTTAGTACACATTCGGATCGACTGCCAGCGCCACATTGTTGATTTGTTTTCTTTGTCATGTTAGGTACACATAGATTTGTTTATCTTTCCCCAAACTGTACTTAACTTGCTTGGTTAGTTCTAAGTGATGTACTTTGGTTTTATTGGAATAATATGAACGTTCCCTACTTCACAAGTGGGTTAAAATGATTTATTTTTAATCCTTTAAATATTAATTAAGAATATGTGATGACATTTTAACTCCACTTATGAAGTTAAAAACTTTATTTTCAACATAGTAAAATATTATTCCTATTACGAATGTGCTAAAAATTAACTCTTGATAATCTCATTATAGATTCTAATTATATTTGCTCTTTTAACACATACTAGAACTATCCATAACCCTTCCATAATTCATAAATGGGAGAATAATGTGTTTAGCGCACTCAAACTCACGTCTTTCATATTAGCAACAACACCCATACTAATCAAGCTAAGACTCAATTCGAAATTAGCTCTTGATAATAAACTCTGAACTTTCTTTAAAAGCTTTAGAATTTGGTGACATTCTTATGGCGGTAAGAGATTAGATGGATTATGATTTGTGTAAATAAGATGTTTTGTGCTCGCAATTATGTTAACACTGGTAAATCAATTCAAACTTCAGCACAAAATTTAAAATTTAATATAAAAATTAAACTCATATTTTACTCTCTAAACAAACTTAATCAAGTTTAATTCAATAATATGAACACATAACTCAAACCTAAACTTATCAATTCAAATCAAACTTCTTATAACTCGATTAATTACGTAGGGTTAAAGTATGTTTGTAGAATTAATTGACACATGTTAAAGCATTTACAACATTACTTATTACATAATCATCCGTAAACGAAATTTGAATGATAATTACTTTGTCAGGATTTGGAATTTAAAGTAGAATTATTATCGTGTGAATAAGAATAGTCGAATTGGTGCTTAATTATGTACTTGGACAAATCTTAAATTTTAATGTAATTGACATTATTATTTTTTCTTGGATCTATCTCTTTGTTTCTTTACCAAGTTTAGGTAAATCCAATTAACCAACCAATTTCAGAAAGGATTAAATGCACATTTCATCTATTAAATTTATACTTTCCTCGCATTAAACTTCATAATTACAAGAGTTATGTTATTAAGAACTGTTTTCTTTATCGTTTACATTATTAGTTGACCAAAATATTATGTAATCATGACACATGCAAAGAAATCATGTCATGTCATGATTTGATCTTGTTGTTTTAACTTGGATAAATCAATTAAAAAAATGACGGCACATCATCATTGTAGCTAATCGTGTAAGGTCAAAAAATTAAGAAAGAAAATTTAGGTAAGCTAATTAATTATTCATTACGTACCAACTAGAATAGTAAAACAAGTATTGTGATTCACGAATCAAATTCGTATTAACCCTATGGGGATCTTATGGTACATGAAGGAAGCTTCACACATCTAATTAGGAATGGTCATTTACAAGGATTGGAGAGTTTAAACCTTTTGCAATCACAATGGTTCATCTTCATGCGGAAGACAATGACATTTTTGGCTCAGGATCCCATTATTTGCTATGATGCAAAATGCACATTTATATAATATTAACATTATGGCAAAAGCAATAATTCGGCCACTATCATTCTCTGTTACAACCCCATTAATATTTCTTTTGCTACATAAATAACTTAAATTCAATTTGGTTAGATTCGACAACAACATTAATTGCCATTGGTAATTTTTACCCCTTTTCTTCTTAGAGAAAATTCTTTTTCCTACCTTGCAACCATCATATTTATGTCTTATAAAAGGTGATGTTTTTTTGTTATCAATGGAGGAGAATAGTATTGCTTAAGATCGAATTTAAATTCTCACGCTTACAAGAGGTTGTCGATTAAAGATAATGCTTAATTTTTGGATTTAAAGACAATAATATTCATTATTATGGTATTAGTTTACTAATTAATTTTAGGTGAAGTACACTAGTAGTCATCCAATTATTTAAGTTTTTGTCATTGGTAGTTAGACTACTAACATGCAGCTTTAAAATTGATATAATAAAATTTTAACCCTCAACTTTTATACATTGTGTAATTGGTCTTTTGTTAGTTTTACTTCTATTTGTGACATTGAGGGTTAACTTAAAAAAATGAGAAAAGATGAAAATTATTATATTGGATTTTTGGGTGTTTTCATTTTGGTACATTTCCGATCAAATTAGTGATAGATTTGTTTTTTTAGCTTTTAGTGAAAGTGTCACAAAGAAAAAAAATTGAAAAATAATCAAATTGAATAGTATGTAAACACTGAGGGTTAATTTTTTTAGAATCAGATTAGATTAACATAATATTTAATGTTGAGGTTAAGTTGCTATTATGTCAATTTTA
The DNA here is from genome assembly GCF_007990345.1 of Gossypium hirsutum. Lineage (NCBI taxonomy): Eukaryota > Viridiplantae > Streptophyta > Magnoliopsida > Malvales > Malvaceae > Gossypium > Gossypium hirsutum. Next base: position 3,827,303 of record NC_053447.1, on the reverse strand, counting down.
AAAGTTGTCATCACATCATCTTTCCTTACCATTTAACGATGGTGACCAAAAAATTGAATGATTAAATGATCATTTTGTAACTTTTCATAGTTGAGTGGTTAAAAAATAACTTACCCAATAATTGAGTGAAGTTTACCTTATTTATTTTCATTGGAAAGAAAGATGCCACATTTAAGTTTGGCATTTTTATTGTCATTCAATGGCGTTGGCTAGTCTCCTCTAAAATATGTGCTATCGCAGTAAACCCACCAAATTCAGCCAAATCTGAAGATCAGCAAACAGAAAAGCTTAATTAAACTGAATATCCTTCCAATTTCAATTGATTTGCAATAATAATACAATTTTTATGCAAAGTTTCAATTTGATCCAATGATGATTAAGTTATAAGAAATAAAAGAAATACTAAAGTATAGAGAAAAGAAGTCATTATGTTTCCTGGAATAAGGGTGCATCTCACTTTTCTGATAAATAACTGTCCTAGGGACCATAGAGTCCCCGAATGAAACTAACATTCCCTATCATTTTATGTCTTAATTATTGTTTTTTTCCAGTAATTTTGGGGTTTAGTTTATATGATGCGGATGAAGTTAAAAATTATTTTAGAAAGGTTAAAAATGAATCATAAATTATCAATGGCTAAAATACATATTCTTTTATTATACTAACATGAAATATCATAAAAATTTAAGGAATTAATTAATAATCTACCATTTTTGGGTTCCATTGTATTTTTCCTCGATGTTGATGCAAATTCAAAATGGATGATGAAAAAAAATACCATACATTATTTATTAATTAATGTAAAAACACCTAAAAGAGTAATTCTAACTTAAGTAAACCCAAAACTAATCAAAGACTAATCAACGAGGAATCATTGTGGATCAACAACCTAAAACAAAGCATGATCTCATGCAATATGCAACTGTTTGTCAGTATTATTTTAGGGTTTTAATAATGTTTAATGAGTTAACCAAACTTGTAATCAGTATATATAGCCCACAAAGCATTATTGGGAAGTGCATATATACACAACATACATATCTAGGGGCACGGGAATGGCCAGATGATACCAGTAGGCCCCAAACCTTCCACATCAACTTTCAAGTTAAGCTAAGTTCCGGATTCTTGATGATGAATTATAACTCTTTGAAACTCTCCATGGTGTTAATTTGTACCTATCCCCCCCCTTTTTTTAATTCCTAGCAAACAAACAAGAAAACAAGAAACTAGCTACCACAATCACATGATGATTGAAGCTAAAGTTGAAAAGTAATATTATCATTTGAATTATAAGAGATAGTGGGCATCCTTTCTAATTCCACATCATAATGAGCAAGGGAAAAAATATTAACCCACAGCCTCTTTATATATAAATAAATAAAAGAATGGATCAAGGAAAATAGTTGGTAAAGCATGTTGACATGATACCATGTCTATACAGTTAAACAAGAATGGAGGGGGAGACAGTTCATGTGGTATGTAATAAAGGGAACTTGTTAATATCCAATGATGTCCCCCTTTGATATCATAATTTCAAATTAAGGCAGGCTTTAATAATTACCAATAATACTACTATTATTATAAATCATATCATCAATTTGCTTCTTTGAAAAGAAAATTTATAGCATAAGCATCTTTGAATGGGTGCAAAAATTTTGGCCATGTTTATTTATATAAATTAGTAGTAATTAATATTGTTTAGGAAAGATGAAACAAAAAGAAATAATGAAGATATTTTTAGAAAAAAAAAACAGATCTTGAACCTTTTCTAATTAAATTTATCTAATAATTATACATTTGCAATTGAATTTTAAATAAAATAATCGAGGAATAATTATATATGTATATGAAAAAAAGTTTTATTTGCAGAATGAATGAAAGTTCATTTGATGTTTATTATACATCTACCAACTTAAGACACGTGGCAGCGGCCATATGAGAAGTGCACTTCACTTGCTGTAGATTGGGTGGCCATCAACAAGCTTTGCATTTCGATTTGATTATCTAACGAGATAGGATGTAGCTGCTCGAAGAAGCTAGTCGCCTGCTTCCTGGAAGGGTACCATCCTTTGCTGTCCCAAGTATCTGATCTCCTGCTAAGAATGTGATTCTTAGGCCATCAATCCCTATATCGGCTCAACTACTCCCCATATAGAAGAATACTGCAATTCAAAGGGAATGACAGTGATCTCATTACGAACATTCTCCCCATGCATCCCACAACGATGACCTCATAATGGATTCGTCACGTTAATCCACATGAGACTCACCTATAAATAACTCACAAGACGATGAAGGGGATCAACTCCTTCTAGCCTACATACTGCCACTTTATTCTCAACCTATCTCCATCACCATCAGCTTTACTCTGTATTAATCTCTAGCTTTCTATCTAAGCAAGATGAATCGATCTTCATCAACTTCACCACTCTTTTTGTATCTTCTCCTTATTGATCCCACACATCAACAAAGTTAATTAATTAAAACAAACGCATATGGGATTTAGTAATAAGTATGAGACATACAAAGTAAGAAACAATGTACAAAAAATAAGCAATTAATAATTAAAAGAAAAAAAAAAGTGGCAGTAATATAATTAAAAAAAGTGGTACGTTAAGTGGTGACGAATCATTCTCATTGATGTTTCGTATTGCCACGTGAATTGTGGGATTTTATTTTTCTATAGCTTTAAAAGAGAGAGAGGAAATTGCCCGTGTTTTTTGGTTACTAATATAATGGAGAAATTCTGGTCTCTGGTAGGTTCAAATAGTCAACTTATATTATATATATAACTTTCATAATTTTCCAAAATTTCACATTAAAATTATTAATGTTTAGATTTTTATATTTATAAAAAATAATATATTTTTAATCAATTTATAACTAATAATGATCAAATTTGATTAAATTTCAGGGCCTATATTACTTAATTTATTAAAAATGATAATCATAGCGATTCCACCTATCCACTCAATTACTCCACCACTCGACAAAAATCTACTCTTTCTCTTTCCCCTTAAGACCCCTTTTTACATCCCACTCTTCCTTTCCATTTTCCTCTCTATTTCTCTTTCATTTCCTTCATCTCTCACAACCATTAAAAAAAACTTGTCAAACTCCATTGATATAAACCTAAAAAAGCTTAGCTTATGGGTCTTGATGATGCATGTAATACGGGAACTCGTTCTAGGGTTAGGCTTCTCATCGACGCCGGAACTCCATTCAAGGCCGACAACCAAACGCCCAGGAGTCAACAGCCAAGGTGGCGCCGGTCACAAGTTTGGAACCATTCCTTACGCTGGGTCCTTTCCGGTGATAGCTACGGAGTTACTGTTACCAAAAAGGTTGATGTCAACACAAAGGTGGTGGTTATCTTCATCATCGCCATGAAGACTCTCCCCCCACCGCTGCCGCCGGTGATTTGTACCGTCCAGGTTCTCCCCCTAGTGCCGTTTCATCGTTTTTCTAGTGGTAGGGTGAAAAGGGAGAGAGACCATAGCTGCGAAGAAGTCGAGGTAGAGAAGAATTCGTGTAGAGTTAGCGATGAAGACGACGATGGCGTCAATGCAAGAAAGAAACTTAGACTCACCAAACAACAATCGGCTCTTCTCGAGGAAAGCTTCAAACAACATAGCACCCTCAATCCTGTAAGCCTCTCTCCAATTATTCTTTTATATTTATCACTATATATCAGCTTTGATTAATCAAATCTTTTTCTGCTACATATCATTGAAAACAGAACCAAAAAACAAGCTTTAGCAAGGCAATTAAACCTGAAACTAGGCCAAGTTGAAGTCTGGTTTCAAAACAGGAGAGCCAGGTAACTAAAAGCCATAACCTGGAAAATTTCCCAGCTTAGTTTTTAACTTTAGAATTTTCTAACCAAGTGTTTTGGTTGAGCATGCAGGACAAAGCTTAAGCAACTGAGTGGATTGTGAGTTTTTGAGAGGGTTGTGAGACACTCACAAATGAAAACAGGAGACTGCAAAAGGAGTTACAGAACTAGATCACTGAAAACGGCGGCTCACCTTTTGCATGAACATGCGGCGGCCATCTCACCATGGCCCATCTTGTGAAAGAATCGGCGGCGTGCGGCGATGGAATTCCAAGAATCCATTTTCGATGCCGTCAAAGCCTCGTTCTATAAACCCGTCATAATCCTTCGCAGCATGTTAATCAATTAGTTTTATATAGAAATTAGTACAAAATATGGGAGGACAGAAAAACCCCATCCCTCGTATTTTGGGTTAAAAGGGTTTGCAGTGGATTAAAAGGTAGTGTAACTGTAATTAATTAATTAATTTCTAGACAAGAAAAGAACAGTAGAATTACTGATCAATCTCCTCTCTTTTTTTAATTTTATATTTGTAAATGATCATTAGAAAGATACAGTATCTATATGTATTTTTTTATTCCATGCTACTATCCTTTGGTCAATTCGTTGTGTAATTTGATTTTTTTATTAATATGTATTAACGTTGGTTATTTTTAATTGTCCCAGTATTTGTATTAAATTTTTTAATTTTTAAATTAATAAAAATAAAATTATATTTTAGTCTCTCTAAAAATAATAAAAAATAATTTAATCTTTTAAAATTATAAAATAATAGTGAAAATTATAATTTGATTTCAGTCGTATTTTCTAACAAGTTATTATTATATACAAAAGAAAATAAAGGCTTTACATTGACTTTCCTTTGAAGCTTGTTTTTTCAAACACTAAAAAGTTGGAAATTTTTGTTGTTGGACATGTTAGTTGAAAATCAACCATGTGTCTACACTTGCTTCGAAACTTCTTCTTACATACTTGTCACAAATACACTATTTAAATAATTCCAAATATTAATAATAAATATCAAAATCTATATTTATTGCCGTAGATTTTTAGTCTTTGGAATTTTATTTTTATCTTTAATATTAAAAAAATAAAAGAGGAATGGGTCATCCCAGATTGATGATGTATCGTGTGGGTGGTGTCTGAAAATGGGATAAATGATAAAATTAAATCAGTTGAGGGATGTAATTAAGTGAGAGGGGTAAAGGGTGTGGGGAAGAATGAAGTTAGCTCACGTTTATGTGTCTTCTCATATGACTTGTAGATGTGGGGAAAATTAAAAGGAATTTCGTGACCCCATTTTTATTTATTTTGTATTATTTTATTATTTTAATTGTTGAGTAGTTTTCTATGTATTTCATTAAAGGGAATACCCAAGTATTTATAAATATTATCACTATTCATGATTTGACTTCAATGCTCATAGACTTGATCTCACTATTCATAGGACTGATATTCTGAGCAGGCATCGAGCATGTTAAACATGTGTATTATTCTCATGGACTTGACCCCACTATTCATAGAACTGATGACATTCTAAACAGGCCTCGAGCATGTTAAACATGTGTATCAGTCTAGGTCGCCTCTTATGTAACACCCCTAACTCTTATCCGTCGCCGGATAGGGTTACAGAGCATTACCAAACTTTTCAGATCAAATATGAACATTATATAATCATCTAGCATACACATAATATTTTAATCATATTGTCCCTTTTATGAGCCCTCGAGGCCCAAAATATGTGTTAGAAACAAATCGGAACTAAATTGGGTACTCCAGGAATTTTTCACAAAATTTCAAAATTTTCCTAGGTACAGAGGACACACGCCCATGTGTTAGCCGTGTGCCTCACACGGTCTAGTCACATGCCCGTGTGTCTGGCTGTGTGGACTCAAAATGAATCTTAAACATCAAGTTTACAATTCTCTGCAAGCTTAGACAATAAGCAACTCAAAAACCGTTCATTTAACCATTCAAAACACGATCAAATACATCCAAATATGTCAAAACAATCATCCTAGGTGCCTAACCAATGTACTCATTGGTACCACAATTATCATTCAAATATATCATTCAAATCCAATTATAAACATATCTAATTTAATTCATTTTACTTGGCTTATGAGCACTTAAACACTAAATTTAGCATGCCAAAATAAAACTTCAAACACAA